>NC_085139.1:204381807-204426517 GCF_024139115.2 Armigeres subalbatus | reverse complement strand
AACTACCTATAAGACGAATCTTTTATTATTATAGTTCAGAATGAATTATAGTCAAGAATTGATTTTTCGACAATCCATACGTTAAACCTCTCGAAGTAAAAGCTGTATAGCACATCACCAAATGAAAACAGCGCACCACTCTCCGAAGTTAGGTTTAACGTACGGGCCCAGAGAAATCCAACTTTTGTTAGGCGCGGCTATAATTCGATTTGCAATTGAATTGATAATAAATGGTATGTTATCATGGCGAAATGTGTTTTGACGCAGTTCTCACCGCAGACTTACTGACCATCAGCCGGAAAAAACTGAATATATCGTCGTTGATACCAGTTAGCAGTCAGTTCTAAATTGGCAGGGTTCAACATAGTGAGTAATGGAAGACCAGAGTAAGTACAATGATTTGGTTTGTATAAGGGGATTCTAGACATGAATTGATTCTGCTATTATGAATAGCACATCAAACATAAGCAATCTTCTTCTTCTTCATCTCCTATGGCTCTACATTCAACTGGAATCCTTGGCCTAGCTAACTTAGTATTCTATTAAGCATTTCCTCAGTAATTAATTGAAAGCTTTTCTATGCCTGCCATTGCATGAGTATGTATCTTAAAGTGCGCACCATCACTATGCCTAGGAATCGAGAATGTTTCCAACCCGAAAACACCTGGCACCGGACTAAGAATCGAACCGCCATCTCCGGATTGGCAATCCTGCCTTTGCTCATGGGCATACTGAGACCTGAAAAATATACAACATAAGCAATCATATATGCCAATTTCTGTGAAATCACATATTCGCGGTGTGCCCCAATTCACCGTACAATAATGTGGCAAGTTTCACATTAGACTTGATTCGAACTCGTTGCATACAACAATATTGATCTCTATCATGAAAAATGTAAACAATGCCTCTGGCGAAACTTCACTTCCATTTGAACATGGGTAAAATGACGGATGACGTCATGATGCAATGGTTCATTGCTACAAGCCGCCGCAGTGTGAGATGGTGCTGATAGCGCCATCGGGTTGAAAAGTAACGACGAAGACCTGATTCCACCGTCGCTTCGCTGTTGTCGATTTAAAACGAACAGTCGCGCCGCTATTCAATGGCAGATTCCATTCAGCCGTTTTCGGCTGGAATACGATGGGTAAATTCTTTTCCTCTTGTTATGGTTTCTATTTCTAAATCTGCAAATTTATATTTTAAAGAAATTGTTGACGCAAGATACCAGTTCATCTATAACTTCGTGTCCCACCTGCGGGAAGAGAAATCTCCGACGAGTAAACGACTCTCGAATCACCCAAATCGGTGCATACAACCATCTTTGCGGGAATGTCTATCGGATTACTTTATTTATGGGGACTGTACACCTCTAGTGGTGTAAAGTAGTGAAAGGGCCGATTGAAAGGGATCTTCATTCTGAGCGATGTCCAGCTATCGCTTTAACCTGTTGCCATTTTCCATCGACCTATTTTATTTTTATTGAAAACTCTGTCGCCATGTCTACCAGATGAATCCATATTGAAATGAGTAAAGTTATGAAGTAGAATTTATATTACATTAAGGTTTAAATTTCTCATGCAAATGGAAATTGTAAACTTCTTGTAATAAAATAAAATATTGCGCTTTTTTGCACTTTATAAGAGTTTTGCGGAGATTTTTTTCACAGTCATCTTTTCTCACACTCAATACACTCAAAAAAGTTTGGATTCTCCGTGTATACATATTTGTGAGTGAGTCTCAATCTGAAACAAATAGACGTCAAATATGGGAATCGATTAGTGTACACGCTATCGTGACTAACGAGTAATGGGTTATAATTAAATTTCAGTCACAAAACTTGATCAACCTGAAATGAGAGGAATTGAGAAAAGAAGGGCAAATCGCAGCACTACATAACTTTCAATTGGTGAAATCGGCAATATTACGCCTGAAAATGATCTAAGATGGTTTTGTTGTATTTGCTCTCTTTGATTTCGTGAAAAGTACAATAAGATATATATAATATATCGTACTACTAATATCTGAAGAGCCCCTCAGCATGAAAAAGGCCTATCGAGCACAAGGTTCAATGCCGCACTACCTATATCTAGTATTTTACTTTAATCGTGTAATGGTTGAATGCTATTCAGATCAAAATAAAACGACTTATCTGCTTTGTAAACAAAGATTAGTTCTGTCTCAATTGATAATAAACTGAAATTAAATAAAAAGTGACATTTCAATAACTATCGAATAAACCCTCTGCAGTGACAAGATTACTTTTGATAGATATCGAATCATTTTCCATCGATGTCTTATTGAATTACTGGGTAGCACCAGCCATTTTATAACGGGGTGTTTTTTTTAATTTTCGAACTGTCACTTTTAAGTTTAATTCTCCAAATGAGACAGACCCTAAAAAGATGATTTGACAAATCTGGTAGCTCTATCACGCAAACCAACACCATCAACAGGTAGCAGAAACCTTCACCTACCTATTGGGTGTTGGTTTGCGTGGGAGAGCTATAGATTCGTCAAATCGTCGTTTGAATCTTTTGCTTACAAAAGCAGATAAGTCGTTTTGAAAATTTTGTCTTGTAAGCAGTGTTAAAAGGATATTTCGTCAAAGTGAGTCGTACATTTTAGGAACAAAGATTCATACGCTGATTTGTCCAACTACCAGGCACTCCTCACGCAAACCAACACATTATCAACAGGTAGCCAAAGCCCCCCCACCTGTCGGAGCGTGGTTTGCTGGGTGTGCCATCAGAGGGAAAATCGGACCGTGAACTTTTGTTACAAAAATCCACATGACCTTTTGAAATAAGTATTCTGAGAATCATTTCGAATTTTCATGTCCAAATCCAAAATGGCAGGAAGCCGCGCCTGCATCGCAGAAAAAGCTCACAGGTAGGTGACATTATTTTTGACTAAAATTTTTGAGTTTTGTTTATTACATGTTTCTACCTTGAATTTTTGCACCAAGGCCGGAGTGGGCAGACTAGGCATTGGTCTTGCATGTCATATGTAGCATTCTCCAGGATGTCTGCATAAAACCGTCTTGGTAAGTAAGTTTTTTTCTGGCGGGTGGCGAAACGATGTCTCGAGGAAGAGTCGAGCGTATAGAATGTTTACGTACGTTTTACAAGTTTCTCCCCATGGGATAACATATAAAAACGTATCTATTCTAGCCAACCTCGAGGGTCAGTAGCGTTAGCACCAAACAAATAGGGCAGTAGGGGCAATATGAGCAACTCATTTTGAGCTTATTGACAAGTTTTACCACGTAAAGTTATACGATCTTAAGAGGATGCTCCAAATTAATTCAAACATGAGAAATACACAATTTTTTTGCATAAAATTATTATAAGATTTGAAGTTTATGAACTAAGGTTTGTACTAAAAACTGATTCAAATATTTCTATTTCAATATTATAAAGTAGAATGAATTATAGTCAAGCTAGTGATGATTTTCACTATTCAATAGTTAACCTTAATTTTGAGTAGTGACTGTATAAGTGCCATCACCAAATGAAAAAAGCACACTTACTGGAAGTTAGGTTTAACGTACGAATTGTGAGAAAATCCAACTTTGTTGGCGGCTATAATTCGGATTTGCATTGAATTGATAATATTACACCACAATCAAAAGATATATTAAAATTGAATAGTGTGTACACATGTTTATACTGATACAAATCTGAATTTAGCATAAAACTTTTTTTTTCCAAAACCAGTCTCTATGGGGGCACTATGGGTGCATACCTGCACAGAGCAAGATATCAGGCCTTAAAATGCGAAAAGTTCGAATTTCAGAGTCAAATACAAGAATATTATCATGGGAGATTCCATTGAAAATTACAAACTGCATTACTGCGATTGAAACAGAAAAACCATTGATTAATTGAATGTGGCTGTTCAAACGGTGAAGAGTGGTAAAACTCGGTTCACACGCTGTTGGTTTTTAATTTATTTGTATCCAAGCTGTGTTTTCTGTAGACACAGCACTTTTCCAGATTGTGGAGCATGATATCCAAGCTGTGTTTCCTGTAGACACAGCACTCTTTCCAGATTGTGGGAGTGTATCCAAGCTGTGTTTCTTTGTAGACACAGCACTCTTCCAGATTGTGAGCGGTATGTTATCAAGCTGTGTTTCTCTGTAGACACGGCACTCTTTCCTTACTGTGGAGCGTAAGGTATTGCAATCTTTGTAGACACAGCACTCTTCCAGATTGTGGAGCGTATGTATGCTAAGCTGTCTTTCAGACATTGCACCTTTCCTGACTGTGGAGCAGTATTCAAGCGGTGTGTCTTGTAGACAAGCACTCTTTTTCCAGATTGTGGAGCGTATGTATCCAAGCTGTTCTCTGTAGACACGGACTCTTCCCTAAATGTGGAGCGTATGTATCCAAGCTGTGTTTCTGTAGACACGGCACTCTCCTAAATGTGGAGCGGGTATCTGCTGTGCTTCTCTGTAGACACGGCACTTTTCCTAAATGTGAAGCGTATGCATCGTTGTGTTTTTGCAGACGCAGCACTCTTTCCTGACTGTGGAGCGTATGTATCCAAGCTGTGTTTTTTTTGTAGACACAGCACTCTTTTCCAGATTGTGGAGCGTATGTATCCAAGCTGTGTTTGTCTTGTAGACACGGTAATTTTCGTACTATTCTTGCGATAATTTTGTAGACCAGAGTAGAGCGTATGTATCCAAGCTGTGTTTCTCTGTGACACGGCACTTTTTCCAGATGTGGGGAGCGTATGTATTCAAGCTGTGTTTCTTTGTAGACACAGCACTCTTTCCAGATTGTGGAGCTGTGTTCTGCAGTTGATGGAGTGTTCCAAGCTGTGTTTCTCTGTAGACACAGCACTTTTCCAGATTGTGGAGCGTATGATTCAAGCGTGTGCTTTGTAGACACAGCACTTTTCCAGATTGTGGAGCGTATGTATCCAAGCTTGTGTTTCTGTAGACACGGCACTCTTTTTCCTACTGTGGAGCGTATCCAAGCGGTGTGTCTTTGTAGACACAGCACTCTTTCCAGATGGGAGCGTATGTATCCAAGCTGTGTTTCTCTGTAGACACGGTAACTTTCCTAAATGTGGAGCGATGTATCCAAGCTGTGTTTCTGTAGAAATTGGCACTCTTTCCTAAATGTGGAGCGTATGTATCCAAGCTGTGTTTCTCTGTAGACACGGCACTTTCCTAAATGTGAAGCGTATGACCAAGCTGTGTTTCTTTGCAGACGCAGCACTTTTCCTGACTGTGGAGTATGTATCAAGCTGTGTTTTTGTACACAGCACTTTTTCCAGATTGTGGAGCGTAATTCAAGCTGTGTTTCTCTGTAGACACTGGCACTTTTCCTAAATGTGGAAGTGTATGTATTCAAGCTGTGTTTTGCAGACAGCAATCTTTCCAGATTGTGGAGTATATGTATCTGTGTTTCTCGCTTCAGACACAGCACTCTTTCCTGATTGTGAGCGTATGTATCTAAGCTGTGTTTTGTAGACACAGCACTCTTTTCCAGATTGTGGAGCGTATGGACCAAGCTGTTTCTGTAGACACGGCACTCTTTTCCTGACTGTGGAGTCGTATAGAACCATGTGTCTTGTAGACACAGCACTCTTTTCCAGATTGTGGGAGCGTATGTATTCAAGCTGTGTTTCTTCGTAGACACGGCACTCTTTTCCTAAATGTGGAGGTATGTATCCAAGCTGTTTTCTCTGTAGACACGGCACTCTTTCCTAAATGTGGAGCGTATGCGTATCCAAGCTGTGTTTTCTGTAGACACGGCACTCTTTCCTAAATGTGAAGGTGGCTATCCAAGTTGTGTTTAGCAGACGCAACTCTTTTCCTGACTGTGGAGGTATGTATCTTAAGCTGTGTTTTTGTAGACAGCACTCTTTCCAGATTGGGACGTATGTATCAAGCTGTTTTCTGTAGACACGGCACTTTTCCAATGGGAGCGGTATCTGCTGTGTTTTTTAGACGCAGCGCTTCCTGATTGTGGATCGTATGTATCCAAGCTGTGTTTTCTGTAGACACGGCACTTTCCTGACTGTGGAGCGTAGTGTATCCAAGCTGTGTTTCTTTGTAGACGCAGTACTTTTCCTGATTGTGGAGCGTATGTATCTCAAGCTGTGTTTTCAGACACGGTAATTCTTCCTAAATGTGAGCGATGTCATCAAGCTGTTTCTCTGTAGACACGGCACTCTTTTCTCTCTAATGTAAGGTATGCATCCGTTGTGTTTGCAGACGCAGACTTTTCCTGACTGGAGCGTATGTATTCAAGCGTTCTTTTGTAGACACAGCACTTTTCCAGATTGTGGAGCGTATGTATCCAAGCTGTGTTTCTGTAGACACGCACTTTTCCTAAATGTGGAGCGTATGTATCTCAAGCTTGTGTTTCTGTAGACACAGCACTCTTTTCAGATTGTGAGATATATATTGCTGTGCTCTGTAGACACAGCACTCTTTCCTGCTTGGAGCGTATGGTATCCAAGTTGTGTTTTGCAGACGCAGCACTCTTTCCTGACTGTGGAGCGTATGTATCCGTTGCTGTTTTTGTAGACACAGCACTCTTTCCAGATTGTGGAGCGTAAGTATCCAAGCTGTGTTTCTGTAGACACTGGCACTCTTCCTAAATGTGGAGTGTATGTATCTCAAGCTGTGTTCTTCTGGGGACGGCACTCTTCCTAAATGTGAAATGTGGCGTATCCAAGCTGTGTTTCTTTGCAGACGCAGCACTCTTTCCTGACTGTGGAGTGTGCATGTATCCAAGCTGTGTCTTTGTAGACACAGCACTCTTCCAGATTGTGAGCGTATGTATCCAAGCTGTGTTTCTCTGTAGACACAGTACTCTTTCCTGATTGTGGAGCGTATGTTCCAAGCTGTGTCTTTTAGACACGGCACTTTTCCTAAATGTGGAGTGTGTATCTGCCAAGTTTTGTATACGCAGCACTCTTTTCCTGTTGATTGTGGAGCGTATGTATCCAAGCTGTGTTTCTTTTGTAGACACAGCACTCTTTCCAGATTGTGGAGCGTATATCCAAGCAGGTGTTTCTCTGTAGACACGGCACTCTTTCCTAAATGTGGAGCGTATATCTAAGCTGTGTTTCTGTAGACAGCACTCTTCCAGATTTAGTGCGTATCCTGAAGCTGTGTTTCTTTTGTAGACACAGCACTCTTTCCAGATTGTGGAGCGTATTTATCCAAGCTGTGTTTCTCTGTAGACACGGCACTCTTTTCCTGACCTGTGGAGCGTATGTATCCGTTGTGTTTCTGTAGACACGGCACTCTTTCCTAAATGTGGAGCGCATGTATCCAAGCTGTGTTTTTTTGTAGACGCAGCGCTTTCCTGATTGTGGATCGTATGTATCCAAGCTGTGTGTTTTCAGACACGGCACTCTTCCTGACCGTGAGCGTATGGTTCAAGCTGTGTTCTGTAGACGCAGCACTCTTTCCTGATTGTGGAGCGTATGTATCCAAGCTGTGTTTTTCTGTAGACACGGCACTCTTTCCTAAATGTGGAGTGTATGTTCCAAGCTGTGTTCTGTAGACACGGCACTCTTTCCAAATGTGGAGCGTATGTATCCAAGTTGTGTTTCTTTGTAGAGCAGACTGTTTTTGGAGCGTATGTATCCAAGCTGTGTTTTTCTGTAGACACGGCACCTTTTCCTAAATGTGAGTATGTGTTCAAGCTGTGTTTCTTTGTAGACACGACACTTTTAAATGGAGCGTATGTATCCAAGCTGTGTTTCTGTAAACACGGTACCTTTCTTCCTAAATGTGGAGCGTAGTGTATTCAAGCTTGTGTTTCTGTAGACGCAGCATCTTTCCTGCTTTTGGAGCGTATGTATCAAGCTGTGTTTCTGTAGACACGGCACTTTTCCTAAATGTGGAGCGTATGTATCCAAGCTGTGTTTTTGTAGACGCAGCGCCTTTCCTGATTGTGAGCGTATGTATCCAAGCTGTGTTTCTGAAGACACGGCACTTTTCCTAAATGTGGAGTGTATGTATCAAGTGTGTTTCTCTGTAGACACAGCACTCTTTCCGGTTGTGGAGCGTATGTATCAAGCGGTGTTTCTTTGTAGACACAGTACTCTTTCCAGATTATGGACTGTATGTATCTCAAGCTGTGTTCTGTAGACACAGCACTCTTTTCCTGATTGTGGAGCGTATGTATTCAAGTTGGGTTTTTGTAGACACAAGTACTTTTCCAGATTGTGAGTGTATGTATCCAAGCTGTGTTTCTCTGTAGACACGGCACCTTTTCCCAAATGTGAGCGGCAAGCTGTGTTCTGTAGACACGACTCTTCCGACTGTGGAGCGTATGTATCCAAGCTGTGTTTTTGTAGACACGGCACTCTTTCCTAAATGTGGAGCGTGTATCCAAGCTGTGTTTTTCTGTAGACACGGCACTTTTCAAATGTGGAGCGTATGTATCCAAGCTGTGTTTTCTGTAGACACGGCACTCTTTTCCTAAATGTGCGAGTGCAGTATTCCAAGCTTTCGTGTTTTTTTGTAGACGCAGCGCTTTCCTGATTGTGGATCGTAGGTACTCCAAGCTGTGTTTCTGTAGACACGGACCTTTCCTGACTGTGGAGCGTATGTACCCTTGCGTTTCTTATGCAGACGGCACTCTTCCTGATTGTGGAGCGTATGTATCCAAGCTGTGTTTTTCTGTAGACACGGCACTCTTTTCCTAAATGTGGAGCGTATGTATCTCAAGCTGTGTTTCTGTAGACACGGCACTCTTTCCTAATGTGGAGCGTTATGTATCAAGCTGTGTTTCTTTGTAGACGGCATTTTTCCTGCTTTTGGGGCGTATGTATCCATGCTGTGTTTGTCAGACACGGTACTCTTTCCTAAATGTGGAAGTGTAGTATCCAAGCTGTGTTTCTTTTGTAGACACGACATCTTTAAATGTGGAGCGTAGGTATCCAAGCTGTGCTTGTAAACACGGTACCTTTCCTAAATGTGAGCAGGTATCCAAGCTGTGTTTCTTGTAGACGGGCACTTTTCCTGCTTTTGAGCGTATGTATTCAAGCTGTGTTTCTGTAGACACGGCACTCTTTCCTAAATGTGGATGCAGTAACCCAGTTGCTGTGTTTCTTTGCAGACGCAGCACTCTTTTCCTGACTGGGAGTGCGTATATCCAAGCTGTGTCTTTTGTAGACAGCATTTTTCCAGATTGTGGAGCTATGTATTCAAGCGGTGTTTCTTTGTAGACACAGCACTTCTTTCCAGATTGTGGAGCGTATGTATCCAAGTTGTGTTTCTTCTGTAGACACGGTACCTTTTCCTGACTGTGGAGCGTATGTATTCAAGCGGTGTGTCTTTGTAGACACAGCACTCTTTCCAGATTGTGGAGCGTATGTATCCAAGCTGTGTTTCTTGTAGACACGGTATTCCTTTCCTTATGGGAGCGTATGTATCTGCTGGTGTGTCTTTGTAGACACAGCACTCTTCCAGATTGTGGAGCGTATGTATCCAAGCTGTGTTTCTGTAGACGGCACTCTTTTCCTGACTGTGGAGCGTATGTACCAAGCTGTGTGTGTCTTTTGTAGACACAGCACTTTTCCAGATTGTGGAGCGTATGTATCCGTGCTGTGTTTCTGTAGACACGGCACTCTTTCCTGACTGTGGAGCGTATGTAATTCAAGCTGTGTTTCTGTAGACACGGCACCTTTCCCTAAATGTGGAGCGTATGTATCCAAGCTGTGCTTTCTGTAGACACGGTACTCTTTTCCTAAATGTGGAGCGCGTATGTATTCAAGCTGTGTTTTTGTAGACGCATTTTTCCTGCTTTTGGAGCGTATGTATCCAAGCTGTGTTTCTCTGTAGATACGGCACTCTTTTCCTAAATGTGGAGCGGTGTATCCAAGCTGTGTTTCTTTGTAGACACGACACTCTTAAATGTGGAGCGTATGTATCCAAGCTGTGTTTCTCTGTAAACACGGTACCCTTTCCTAAATGTGGAGCGTATGTATCCAAGCTTGTTTCTCTTTGTAGACGCAGCACCTTTCCTGCTTTGAGCGTAAGTGTATCCAAGCTGTGTTTCTGTAGACACGGCACTTTTCCTAAATGTGAGCGTATGTATCAAGCTGTGTTTTTTTTGAGACGCAGCGCCTTTCCTGATTGTGGAGCGTATGTATCCAAGCTGTGTTTCTCTGAAGACACGGCACCTTTCCTAAATGTGAGCGTATGTATCCAAGCTGTGTTTCTCTCTGAGACACAGCACTCTTTCCTGGTTGTGGAGCGTATGATCCGTTGTTTCTTTGTAGACACAGCACTCTTTTCCAGATTATGGAGCGTATGTATCCAAGCTTGTGTTTCTCTGTAGACACAGCAGCACTTTTCCTGATTGTGGAGTATGTATCCAAGCGGTGTTTCTTTTTAGACACAGCACTTTTCCAGATTGTGGAGCTGTATCCAAGCTGTGTTTCTCTGTAGACACGGCACTTTCCTAAATGTGGAGCGTATGTATCCAAGCTGTGTTTCTGTAGACACGGCACTCTTTCCTGACTGTGGAGCGTATGTATCCAAGCTGTGTTTTTTGTAGACACGGCACTCTTTCCTAAATGTGGAGGTATGTATCCAAGCTGTGTTTCTCTGTAGACACAGCACTCTTCCAGATTGTGGAGCGTATGTATCCAAGCTTGTCTTTCTGTAGACACGGCACCTTTCCTAAATGTGGAGCGTATGTATCCAAGCTGTGTTTTTGTAGACGCAGTTCTTCCTGATTGTGGGAGCGTATGTATCTCAAGCGGTGTTTTTGTAGACACAGCACTCTTCCTGATTGTGGAGCGTATGTATCTGTGCGAGTTTCTTTGTATACACAGCACTTTTCCAGATTGTGGAGCGTATGTATCCAAGCTGTGTTTCTCTCTGTACACGGTACTTTTTCCAAATGTGGAGCGTATGTATCCAAGCTGTGTTTCTCTGTAGACACGGCACTCTTTCCTGACTGTGTATATCAAGCTGTGTTGTATTCTTTTGTAGACGGACTCTTTTCCTAAATGGAGGTAGTAAATTCAAGTTGTGTTTCTCTGTAGACACAGCACTTTTCCAGATTGTGGAGCGTATGTATCCAAGTGTGTTTCTTTGTAGACACGGCACTCTTCCTTAAATGTGGAGTTGTATGTATCCAAGCTGTGTTTCTGTAGACACAGCACTCTTCCTGATTGTGGAGCGTTGTATCAAGCGGTGTTTTTTGTAGACACAGCACTTCCAGATTGTGGAGCGTATGTATCCAAGTCTGTGCTGTAGACACGGCACTCTTTCCTAAATGGGAGCGTATGTATCCAAGCTGTGTTTCTCTGTAGACACGGCACTTTTCCTGACTGTGGAGCGTATGTATCCAAGCCATAAGTGTCTCACAGCTATCGATGGCATGGATTTCAATCGAAATAAAGTCGATTTTTATAAATGGTACTATTCAATCAATATTGCAACACACCTTCTGCGGCACTGAACTCTAAAATTTTATCTAAGCAACGGTGATTTACTTCGTTACCAGTGCCATCAATCGAGTTGTTTATTTTTCAGCAAACAAATACACTGGTTGCGATTTTGAATTTGACATTATATTAGAGACACTTGTTTTCTCTAGCTGTTTGAAACTTCATTTCTCGAAAATCAGTTGTCTGGAACAGTTAAAGTTCAGGTTTTTCTAAATTGGTTGATGCCTGTATGGAAAATTCAACTGTAACTGTTTTCAGCAACCAGTTTACGCGAAATGAAGATTTTAAAATAGGTAAGGAAAAATCTGGGGAGGGCGATTTCGTGTCTTAATAATTGATAATAAATTCTTAATTTTAGGTTTTAAGTGCTTATGACATCTCAGTTCAGGACGAACTTATCTCTAGTTTGATACTACTGAAACAAAACCAGTATTGAACATTTAATTTACAACATCGAATCTGAATTTCGCAGCTGCAGCCGTTGAAAATGTGATATTTATTGTCCTCATGATATTGAGTTGCTGATTAAAAAATAGCTTTTAAACCCATTGCCGCCGTATATTCGGCAACATTTTCTTACGAGTTCGCATGGTTTCACGCCTGTCCGGAGACTTACTTTTACGCCTGACATACTCTTTTGGTACCCGTATAAAACCTGAGTATAATCTTTTGCATTTCTTAACTACTTTAGAATATATTTTCATTTTCGAATCACTTAAGTCGCGAGTCGTACGTCATCAATTCATTTGATTTGAGAGTAGTGGGGAAGTCGGCAGTCCAGAATTTAAATTCCGAGTCGGTGCGAGAGGTGTAACATCGTCTAGCTTTCCACGCTCCGTAATGGCGGCTGATCGGTGACACCAGCTGAGGATAACTCTACGGGAAGGGACTTTTCTACCTTCCTCATCCAAGAAGCAAAATGTTGTTGTGGGAAAGCAAATACTATGGCTCCAGACAGAATTCACGTGTTTCATTCTGAAAAGAGATGTTGTCGGGCAGCTCTACAAACAAATTCGATTGACACTTGTGCATGTCGTAAGAGGCGTCGTCATATTTCGACAACTGTCACTGTTCGATCTTGGAAGATGTAAATCGTTGGCGTTGCTAAAATCAACTTTGAGTTCGAATAGTTTCTGATTTACATCGAAATAAAGTCGCTTTGTGCTTAGTTAATTTTAGCAAATAAATTAATTTATTCTATGTGAGACACCCTTGACCTAAGCTGTGTTTCTTTGTAGACACGGCACTCTTTCCTAAATGTGGAGCGTATGTATCTGTTGTGTTTCTCTCAGACAGTACTCTTTCCAGATTGTGGTTGTATGTATCCAAGCTGTGTTTCTTTTGTAGACACGGCACTTTTCCTAAATGTGGAGCGTGTATCCAAGTGTTTCTCAGACACAGCACTCTTCCAGATTATGGAGCGTATGTATCAAAGCTGTGTTTCTGCAGACACGGCACTCTTTCTCAAATGTGAGCGTATGTATCCAAGCTGTGTTTCTGTAGACACGGCACTCTTTTCCTGACTGTGGAGCGTATGTATCCAAGCGGTGCTCTTTGTAGACACAGCACTTTTCCAGATTGTGGGATGTATGTATCCAAGCTGTGTTTTCTGAAGACACGGCACTCTTTTCCTAAATGTGGAGCGTATGTATCCAAGCATTGTTTCTCTGACAGACACAATTTTCCAGATTGTGAGCGTATGTATCCTAAGCTGTGTTTCTGTAGACACGGTACACTTTTCTAAATGTGGGAGCGTATGTATTCAAGCTGTGTTTCTCTGTAGACACGGCACTCTTTCCTGACTGTGGAGCGTATGTATCTGTTGCTTTTGTATATAGTACCTTTTTCCTAAATGTGGAGCGTATGTATTCAAGCTGTGTTTTGTAGACACGGCACTCTTTTCCTAAATGTGGAGCGATGTATTCAAGCTGTGTTTCTGTAGACACAGCATCTTTTCCAGATTATGGTTGCATGAACTAAGCTGTTTCTGTAGACACGGTAATTTTTCCTAAATGTGGGAGCGTATGTATCCAAGCTGTGTTTCTCTGTAGACACGGCACTCTTTCCTGACTGTGGAGCGTATGTATTCAAGCTGTGTTTCTTGACACGGTACTCTTTCCTAAATGTGGAGCGTATGTATCCAAGCTGTCTTTCTGTAGACACAGCACTCTTTCCAGATTGTGGAGCGTATGTATCCAAGTGTGTTTTTGTAGACACAGCACTTTTTCCAGATTGTGGAGCGTATGTATCTCAAGCTGTGTTTCTCTGAAGACACGGCACTTTCCTAAATGTGGAGGTATTCAAGCATTGTTTCTCTGTAGACACAGCACTCTTTCCAGATTGTGGAGCGTATGTATTCAAGCTGTGTTTCTCTGTAGACACGGCACTCTTTCCCAAATGTGGAGCGTATGTATCCAAGCTGTGTTTCTGTAGACAGGCACTTTTCCTGACTGTGGAGCGTATGGTTCAAGCTGTGCTTTGTAGACACGGCACTTTTCCTAAATGTGGAGCGTATGTATCCAAGCTGTGTTTCTTTGTAGACACGGCACTCTTTCCTAAATGTGGAGCGTATGTATCCAAGCTGTGTTTCTGTAGACACAGCACTTTTCCAGATTGTGGAGTATGTATCAAGCTGTTTCTGTCAGACACGGCACTCTTTCCAAATGGAGCGTATGTATCCGTTGTGTTTACTGTAGACAGGCACTTCTTCCTAAATGTGGAGCGTAAGGTATCCAAGCTGTTTCTTTTGTAGACGCAGCACTTTTCCTGCTTGTGGAGCGTATGTATCCAAGCTGTGTTTCTCTGTAGACACGGAACTTTTCCTAAATGTATGGATCCAAGCTAAAGTTTTTGTAGACGCAGCGCTCTGATTGTGGGATCGTATGTATCCAAGCTGCTTCTTGTAGACACGGCACTCTTTTCCCTATGTGGAGCGATGTATCCAAGTGTGTTCTTTGTAGACGCAGCACTCTTTCCTGTTGAGCGTATGTATCCAAGCTGCTTTTCTGTAGACACGGCACTTTTTCCTAAATGTGGGAGCGTATGTATCCAAGCTTTGCAGACACGGACTCTTTCCAAATGTGGAGCGTATGTATCCAAGTGCTTGTTTCTTGTAGACACAGCACTCTTCCTGATTTGGAGCGTATGTATCCAAGCTGTGTTTCTCTGTAGACACGGTAACTTTTCCTAAATGTGGAGCGTATGTATTCAAGCTGTTGTTTCTTTGTAGACACGGCACTCTTTCCTAAATTGGAGCGTATGTATCCAAGCTGTGTTTCTCTGTAGACACAAAGTACTCTTTCCTAAATGTGGAGTGTATGTATCCAAGCTGTGTTTCTTGTAGACACGGCACTCTTTCCTAAATGTGGAGCGTATGTATCCAAGCTGTGTTTCTCTGTAGACACGGCATCTTTCCTAAATGTGGAGCGTATGTATCCAAGCTGTGTTTCTTTGTAGACGCACTCTTCCTGCTTTTTGAGCGTATGTATTCAAGCTGTGTTTCTCAGACACGGTACTCTTTTTCCTAAATGTGGAGCATGATGTATCCAGTTGTTTTTTGTAGACGGCGCTCTGATTGTGGATCGATGTATCCAAGCTGTTTTGTAGACAGCACTCTTTCCTGATTGGGAGCGTATGTATCCAAGCTGTTTGGTAGACACGGCACTTTCCTAAATGTGGAGCGTATGTATCCAAGCTGTGTTTCTGTAGACACGGCACTCTTCCTAAATGTGGAGCGTATGTATCCAAGCTGTGTTTCTTTGAGACGCAGCACTCTTTCCTGCTTTTGGAGCGTATGTATCCAAGCTGTGTTTCTCTAGACACGGCACTCTTCCTAAATGTGGAGCAGTGTATCAAGCTGTGTTCTTTGTAGACGAGCCTCCTGATTGTGATCGTATGTATCCAAGCTTTTCTAGACACGGAATTTTTCCCGACTGTGGAGCTAGGTGTATCCAAGTGTGTTTCTTTTGTAGACGCAGCACTTTCCTGCTTTTTGGAGCGTATGTATCCAAGCTGTGTTTTCTGTCAGACGGCACTCTTTCCTAAATGTCGGCGTATGTATCCAAGCGTGTCTTCTGTAGACACGGCACTCTTCCTAAATGTGGAGCGCGTATATCAAGCTGCTTCGTTGTAGACGAGCACTCTTCCTGCTTTTGAGGTATCCAAGCGTTTCTCTGTAGACACGGCACCTTTCCCAAATGTGAAGTTGTATCCAAGCTGTTTTTTGTAGACGCAGCGCTCCTGATTGTGGATCGTATGTATCCAAGCTGTGTTTCTTTGTAGACGGCACTCTTTCCTGATTGTGGAGCGTATGTATCCAGCGCTTGTTTCTTTGTAGACGAGAATGCTTAGATGCAAGTATATCGTTTAGGGTAAATGAGGGAGATTGAGGTCTTACGCTAACACTCACACACAGATCACATTAGTTCTCCGAATTGAGTCGAATAATAACATTGTGGGTTTCTGGGGCCTCCTATATAAAAGGGTATTTAAATGATCCTATAGATGTTCGTATACCAGAAAGGCAAAAGAATGATTTTTTTTGGAAATGGATTTCAAAGCAGTCACAAGCTAACAAATGTTTAGTAGAACATTCTACGCTATTCTATAAATTGCTCATATCGAAAATTTCTGAGTTTCATCTTCTGGGACATGTATCCGAAAACTCAACAAATAGAATGAATTTCTAAAATGTTCAAAGTCTCTCACAGATGTCAATTTATTATCTTTAGTTGATGTATTCATAATAGTTATAGATAGGACAATGCTTCAAGTGTCCCACCAGGTGCTCTCAAGCGTGAGAATCTTGTTCACCCAGATAAGCACCACTGTTGTTGATTGATTTATGTAAAAAAATAATTTATCGTTTAAAACAGTTTCTATTTATAGTCATTCGTTGAGTTTTGCAGTTTACTACTGATTTGCGTTTTAGTTTATTTTCATGTACCATCGAGGTAGCAGATGCAGCACTGGTCGGACAGCAACGCTTCGAGAAGGAAAAAAATAAAAGAAATGTTATTATTAATAAATTTATTCCAGTAAGTGATGTGGACATGTAGCGTCTAGATTTAAGTAACTTCAGCATGTTAAATGTAGTTATAAGACAATTTAAATAATTGTACCTTGTTTATATACAGAAAGATGAGGAGGTTTTGCGCCCGTTTGAGTGAGTTAAAATTGATTCAACTCAAGGGCTTTTCTCCTGTCTCTTACTAAATAAATAATAAAACCAAAAGTAAATTTAAAAATTCTTTTGCTGTATTAGGTACATGTAGTATATTGAAAAGTCATTTAAAAATACTTGAAAAATAAAATTAGAAGATACGCATATGTTATAGGAACACAGTTTTGGGTGTGTTTATTAATTTAAAATGAAATTATACCAACATTTGTATACAATATCTTAAATGCGTATTGAATAGCAATCAAACCTCCAACTTCTGAAATCGTTTGAATCTAAACAAAATGCATAAGAAAATATCATATATCTTTCAAATTATACGATGCCAATATTTTCGAGCTGAACTGAAAATAATGGTGCATTTAAGGCAAGCCTCACTTTGAACAGAGAGATTATCTTGTGATCATAAATTGTAGTTTCACTGAAGAAATATATAATGCATTAGGATATCATAAGGCTATCACGATCCACCTTTAGCATGGTCTTGTTTGTAGCTGCGCGTCTTACTGCTTACGGAGGGTCCCATGTATACCGTTAGTAAATCTAAAAAATCAATAGTAATAATAATACACTATTAAAAACTTACTACATATTTATTAGGCAAAACATAGATTTACAGATGTATACAGCGCACACATAACCATTCTCCACGCGAACTACTAATAAAATACATAACAAATAAATCTATGTGTGGTCTGAATTAGCAATTATTTAATTTATGTGTGGTTCATATCGATTATAAGGGTGAAGCTAGTAAAAAAATTCCACATTAATATACTTATATAGATAGTACCAAAAAGTGTAGTAATAAAATGTTTTTTTAGAAGTGTATATCGTTTTTGCCTTTTCTCGATACCAAGTATACGGAAAGGCTTAGAACTGCTCCAAAACCGAATTTTTATAGAAGGCTCGGAGACCCACAGTGTTATATACCAATCGACTCAGCTGACGAATTGAGGTGATGTCTGTATGTTGTGTGTGTGTGTGTGTATGTGTACATGTGATGTAGATGTTTTGGGCATTTATCATTATCCGATTTGTCGCAACAAGTTGCATTCGACGCGTAATGCAGTCCCATTGGTTCCTCTATTTAAATTAGAACGATTGAACTGGTGCTTCGGAGTTATGTAAAAACTGCTTTTAGAGAAAAAAGCAAATGCTCTGATCTGGACTCGAACTCGTGATCTCTTGATCAAGCGGTTACTACACCACAGCACCAGTAATACACAAGCATGTATGCAAGATACATCAAATATAAATCATCGAATTGGATATATTCATTACCTCTATAAGCACTGAGTTATCCTTAGGGTACCGATTCCTATATCTAAGTATTAATGGATCGAGAAAAGAAATATTAGCTTTACCGTTGGTTATTAAAATATGGTTTCAATACATTAACTTGAAAGCATTGCGGTGGTGAGTATAAGTCTTTCAGCGCAGTATCATTACTTGACACTTTCCGGTCGCTCTAAACGCGCTCAAAACAGTAGCGCAGGGATGAGGTGATCAAATGGTAGCGCGACAAAGCGCTCTTGATGAACATAACGTCACCTGTACTGAACGCCAAAATGATAGAAAATATGACCAGTGCGAAAAGAGTGACTAAACTAAATGACAGCGTTTGAGGATGATCAAAACACTCGCGCCTGTAATGATGCGCTAATAGATAAACTTTTGAAATCGTTGATACGCTGTTACTTTAATTGAGATAAAAGTAGATTCTATTGATCTGAGTATGTAAATGCAAAATTATATTGGTATATAATTGAATTACATCCAAACTAGTAGACACATATGTGTAATAATGGGAAGATCAATAAGAACCCCAGTTAGTGGCTTCTATGCAAATTACTAAAAAGAATTTGGGGTGACCTTTTACGATAGGATATCCTTCAATAATTAAAATCCTCAGTTAAAGTTGAGATACAATTTTCATGTTCTATTGTTAATAAGAAAAGCACAAATACCTATATAACAGCCTGTAAATCTCCCTCAGTCATATAGCAATTTCAAAAGTCGCTTTGTTTAACACGTTCAACGCTTTCCGTTCAGAATGCGTCATAAAGTGGCAATGCTGTCGCAGTGGTGGTCCCCATATAAATCCATAAACCCACGATTTGCTTAAAATTTAGCAATCAATTTTGTAACGCTGAATTCATTTTGAAATTTGAATAGTTATCCGACATATGCTTGCAATCCAAATACTTCCGAAGCCCAGACTTAGGATCAGAGCAGCGTCTTAATTCTAACCTTGAAACAGTAAATTCTGCTTTGGTGCAGCACAGAATTCGCCAAACCAACTAATGTTAAGTGACAAAATATATATTTCAATGCATCATATCAGTTCTTTCGAATCTTTCCGATACAAATTTAGTTTAATTTTCCCTACATATGTTACACCATCAACTTGAACCAAGTCACCAAAATTAAATTTACCAACACAATTAAAAAATTGAGAATTATCATTGACTAAATGTAAAAAAAAAATAATATCAGCTTCACGAAAGAACGATTTGTTTTGTTTTGTTCGTTTCCGCCACTGTGGATCGGTCGGCTTAACCATCGTAGGATCAGCGGCAAGCCGTGCTTGTTCTATTTTACGCATATGGCCTGCATCATTCTTTGTGGCGTTCAATTAGCATGCGTGGAGCGCATGGTGTGCGGAAGAGCGGGACGCATGCGCATTCGCTTCAGTCTCTTGCCGTCGGATGAATATTGCGAAGGAAGCATCACAAACACATCGATTGCGTGCGGCAATGTTCTATTTTAGCTCAGATGGTTGTTTGATCCGAGCATATGAGATTTGGGGAAACTGGTTCATGAGTATGTATTACGGAAAAAGAAAATTTTGGATAGCTCCGCGAAATAACGCGCAGAGGGAAACTCGGTCTCAATTTCGATATAGCGTCGTGCAACTGCTAAACTCGCAAGCTTCTAATTTTATTGAATAATTATGTCTTTTCTATTCAGTAAATATTTTTCTTTGCATTGAAGCAATAGAATATAATTTCCTACTTATGTTTACTGTCTACTGAAACTCGGCAGTTTGATTTCTTCCAAGATAAATCAAAGCTATTTTGTTCTTAACAATCATTAAAGAAAACTGTTGAGTAATATCGATTCTCAACTTATGTATTTTTGTTTCATTTCCTACCTCCATCATCTAAAGTTCAGACCTGAATTCTTCAAATATTCCAAAAAATTAGATGGATTCAATAATAGAAATGTCATGAATATAAATATAAACAATACATAGCATTACGTTCCATTGGCATGGAAAATATTAAATACAATTTTTTAAAGGCTCTTGAATTTTCTAGTATTCAAAATTTTTCTTTGCAATGCGTATTATACCAACACACCTAGAAAATATGAGTTTGAAATAAAGATGGTTTACACGAGGATCGAATATCAAAACTCTGAATGAGAGCCTATCACGTTACCACTGAGCTATGCTTGTTTCTTGAAATTTAGTGTTCGAAGAACAGAGGCTACGCGATTGCAATAAATAACTATTTCACTACATCAAGACGTAGCTGCTTGTGCGCATACGTGCGGTAACGCACCGAGGGACTGTGCTTTGTCTGGTGGCATATAATCTGAACCGATAAAAGTTTAGTTAGGAGTATCGGAATATAAGTCATGTTCTCGATTTGAGTCAAAACGGTAGATTGAGTTTACGTCAGGTGCTTTTGTGTCATTTCATTCAAATAAGTCACATGTGATATTCTTATTGTTTTGGTGCGCAGGGAAGCAACTTCTAATCAATTTCAACATTTTATTTGAACTTCTGTAAATGCATTCTTCCTGGCGTTGCAGCAAATAACCATATTGACACAGATATGTAAACATGGCTTGGCCTAATAATTAGTGGTAAATCAAAAATATTTTATAATTTTGATTTTCATGAATATTCACTATATTTTTGTACCTTTGCTTGCATACCTTCTGTGTGGTTTTTGATAGTTAATTCATCTATGCTATACATAAGTCTCAAATTTTGACTTCAATAGACCAAATAATTGGAACCCCGTTCATAGTGACAGCATGTTCAGTTAGAAGAATTCAAATAGAAATCACTCGGATGATGTAGAGAAAATGAGTTTTGGCTTCTGGAGAAAATTTTCTATTTTTGGAAGTCAGTGAAAAGTATTCAAACTTTTCATAATCCAAGTAATTCTATGTTTTAGATAATTTATAGTCTTAGTTCGATCATTGACAAACTAAATGACTCATTCCAGAGTTAAATGTCAAACGTGTTACAACAGAGTTCTGAAGATTATTTTCTTCAGCTCTCTAATAGTTTGTTGTTAATAGTTGAATAGTTGAAAATATAACAGAGTTAAAGCACAGTTTAATACTAAATGAAACAAAATTGATCAGTCTGTATAATAAGTTACTGCAACTAGCGCTATAACTCTGTTATGTGCAATAGAAAAACAATTAGCAGAGCTGTAAAACCTTCGCTCTAGATGTTCTACATATTACTTTTGAAATTTAACCTCTGGAATAAGATTGACAAACTACTAAATTATCGAAACTATTACTAAATGATCGAAACAGCCTTGCTATAATCCATAACAAACACGAAAATAAACAACGATTTTCGATTTTCCGATATATTTATCATTACGATATAAAGTACGCATATGAGCTCAAGAATGCTGATTTTGGTAACACTAGCTCTGTCACGCTTTATCTATCAGATTTTGTGCTTGAATCGTTCACCAAAGAGTGATTCGTGATACAAATTTTTATACTATGCCTGAAACTTGTCGTTAAACTACGTCTAAAGACTCGGATACAGGTGTAAAACGAAATTTTAAAATCAAGACCGTCAGAAATTAGGATAGATTTCAAACTTTAGCGTTTTTACTTTCGATGGATTTTCGAGATTTTCTTATCAATCGGTTCGAAAACTCTCCAGCAATTTGTCAACCATTGAACTATTGATTATCAACGGTAAACTATTGGATAATTCAATTTTCCTATACCAGTAAAAATTTCAGAACCAATCAATCCGTACATAGCGCGTTTGAATCATCGGTAGCCCTACTTTTTGCTATTATCTATTATTAATTATGCATGATGATGAATAAGAGTGCTTCCTTCATCATTGACCTCGATAAAAATCAAGAAAAAGAAAATGGAAATGTGACTGACATTATATAGGTAAAATACCCAACAGTGGATCGCCTGTTTTACTTCGAATTTGAATGCACCGGTTTTTTATACGTAGTTTACGTCGTGCGGTCGTATCTTCTACACAACCCTTCTATTTTTTTTTATTGTCTTTATTAATGAGGTTTTCGCCCTTGATGCCTGAAACCTGATTTGTGCAATTGCTCAACCTCACTATTTTCCGGCACTTAACTCATCCGATTTACTTGGAACAAATTGCATCCAGGGAATTATAATAAATGTGAATTTTCAATCAATCTATCTTTATTTATAGATCTTCGACCCTAGGCCGTCTATATCTGGTATAAATAAATGGAAAAATAAGTCTTCATCTGTTATTTTTAGACTTTTCATATATGTTTATCAACCTTTTGAACGAGCGAGAAAGGCACTATCACGCTAGGTGGATTAATTGGGTTTTTTTCTTGTGATGAAGAGAATATTGAAAGAAACATACATCAAATGATTGGAACAATCCACCAAATATTTAGCATATGATTACGAACTGGATTCTGAAATGATTGAGAAGGTTTGATATTGGAGCCTAGGCTAATCACAAACTAGAAAACTGAAACGGTAAATTGGCAGTCCACCTCTACTCGTTTTGGTACTCATGTTTTGGAATCCTGTTGAGCGGTGTAGGTTGGATACTGACTTGTGTGTTCCGTAAACTCAAACTTGACGCTTAAGCACTTTTTGATATACAATCGTCTGTCAACCACATTTTAAATCACACAGTTTAAATCAGCAGTGCAATCATCAAGTATAGTTTTATCTTCATCTGTTTGATTAAAATCTCGAGCAGCAGTTGAATTGGATTCATTTCGACACAAAGATTTAAACTCGACATAACTAACCTACGGTACCGAAGATTAATTGAAACATTTCACTGCACAGCCTAGACTGTCTGATATTATTATTTGTCGTATGAATTAAATGTCTTACTAGAATGTATTGTGACTCACAACATAATAACAACTTTTGATCATTTTCGCTCTCAGTATAGATGAGAAATTTCCTGTAAATAGCAGTGTTATCTAGCATTCACTGCCGGAATTCACACGTGGCGGAAATTTTTGAAAAATATCGAAGTAGCTTTTTTCTGGAGGTATGTTTTCTTAGGCGACTATTCATGTATTTTCCTTTGCGACCTCTCCTATGTCTATATGCTCAATCAGCTCATTAGACCATCTTTGGACAACAACAAACTCAACAAGAGTAAGCGACATTTGTTTTTGTCATTTTCATAGCAATGAGTTTTTTGGATCTAGTCACCATTTCAATTTTCCATCCATTCCTTGATATCACCCTATCTCGATGGCTTCCATATCGAGATGTGGAGAGATCAGCATTAGATCAATACTTAGGTGCGTAACAGCAGATTATTTTTTCTGATTCCTTGTCTACATATAAAGCTATATATGCAGACGAAGAATCAAAGGAATAAATTTTTGGCTGTTCCTCCTTTCAAATTGGTCTAGAGTAGTTAAACTGACAAGTTAAACCTATCTCTATTTTGATATGTTCTGGCATATTTTGTTCAGGATTTTCTCTCCCATATTTAAATTTCTAGGCTACTAGACCATCTTGTGCAATAACAAGCATTAACAAGTGCTGTCCAATGAGCGATGGGAACTTGTACTTCGAGCTGCTCATTAGACATAGACATAAAGATATGCTCATTAGACATTAGACATAATAGAGGGTAAAATCTAGAGGAAGATTGTCGCTGCTGTCACTGGCGAAAAATCTTTTGCTGACGAGTATATGGCGCTAAATGTCACGAAAGAAAAATCAGTACGTTTCGACTGTTGGTACCCAACATGTTCGGAACAAGAACTAGGAACGCAGAACCAACGTCCTCTATGGTTCATTACCTATTCATTATTTGTATTATGTTTAGAAAGATATGCGAAATCGACCATTTTGACCCAATCGAGCGTAGAGAACTGTCAAAATGTGAGCCAAATGAACATTGCTAATCTAGGTTATGCATTGTATTTTGTTCATCTGTATTGTTCTTTTATTTTAGTGACAATGCTCATTAAACTGATGTACAAACATATTCCAAATTGTCATCAAATGCAAAGTCATGTACAAGTTCCCACATTTTGCCCTGTGAATAGTGCTGGCAGCAATTGTTGACAAGCGCCGTAAATCGTCTGAAAATGTTTTGCATACTCTCATTATAGGGTAAATGCAATAGTGGACCCCTAGTAGGAATTTGCTCTCCCTGTCAGGTCTTAGAAATTTTCAATATATTAACTCTGTTGATATTCAACAACAAGCTCTGCATCCTTTCTTCACGATACATACACATAAACTCCCAAATACACGACGTTATTCGTTGAAATTAACATTTTAAAGTCTAACTGAATTGCCCCATAGTAGACCCCTGGGGTTCATAATAGGAAATTGCTTCCTTATAGTCGACACTTCATTTGATTTTCATGTCCTCGTTTCGGGACGTTCTTTCCCTATTATGGACCCCCAAAATATTCCTATAATGGACACTCGTGTTTTTTATAGAATTGTAAAATCATCTAATTTGATTTCCATAGCATTTCCAATGCACAATCAAATCATAGGACTGTAAGGTAGGTTCTACTCGATAGAATTTCTTATAAAATGTTAACATTCGTGCAATAATGCAAAAATGTGGAGGGTCCACTATTGGTTAGTCCATATTGGTCACTTTACCCTAGGATCCTAGTTTTCATATAACGAGCTTTTTTTAATCTAGGGATTATGATAAAAAATTCGAATAATGCTTGTTCTATCCTCCAAAGTATTTCGGAATCAAAACTATGTTTTTATGATCTCAAATGAGTCCCAAGGGCTTGAGGATGCGTTTCGGTTCATAAAAATTGCGAATAATGCTTCAAATGTTCTATCCTCCAAAGAATTTCGGAATCGAGTTTATGCTTGCATGATCACAAACGAATCCAAAAGGGTTGAGGATGATTTTCGGTTCATAAAAATTGCGAATAATGCTTCAAATGTTCTATCCTCCAAAGAATTTCGGAATCGAGTTTATGCTTTCATGATCACAAACGAATCCAAAAGGGTTGAGGATGATTTTCGGTTCATAAAAATTGCGAATAATGCTTCAAATGTTCTATCCTCCAAAGAATTTCGGAATCGAGTTTATGCTTTCATGATCACAAACGAATCCAAAAGGGTTGAGGATGATTTTCGGTTCATAAAAATTGCGAATAATGCTTCAAATGTTCAATCCTCCAAAGTATTTCGGAGTTTAGATTATGCTTTCTTGATCATACACGAATCCAAAAGGGTAGAGGATGCTTTTTGGTTCATAATAATTGCGAATAATGCTTCAAATGTTCTATCCTCCAAAGAATTTCGGAATCGAGTTTATGCTTTCATGATCACAAACGAATCCAAAAGGGTTGAGGATGATTTTCGGTTCATAAAAATTGCGAATAATGCTTCAAATGTTCTATCCTCCAAAGTATTTCGGAATCGAGTTTATGCTTCCATGATCACAAACGAATCCAAAAGGGTAGAGGATGCTTTTTGGTTCATAATAATTGCGAATAATGCTTCAAATGTTCTATCCTCCAAAGAATTTCGGAATCGAGTTTATGCTTTCATGATCACAAACGAATCCAAAAGGGTTGAGGATGATTTTCGGTTCATAAAAATTGCGAATAATGCTTCAAATGTTAAATCCTTCAAAGTATTTCGGAATCGAGTTTATGCTTTCATGATCACAAACGAATCCAAAAGAGTTGAGGATGATTTTCGGTTCATAAAAATTGCGAATTATTCTTCAAATGTTCAATCCTCCAAAGTATTTCGGAGTTTAGATTATTGTGGATTTAAATAAAAAATGGCAACGGGTCGCTGGCACACTGGCAACCTTGTTGACTTCCGATGCAAATTTCCAGTAAAATAATTCATTCTCGCAACACTGTACTGATCAAAACAAACAAGTTTCATTTTCAAAAACAACAACAAGTGTTCGTACCCAAAGTTTATATTTGAATAAAAATCAAAGGAACTATGCAGTAAGTATTTAAAGTGGTTTTTCTTGCAAAGTGGTGTTAAACTTGAAGTTGAATTTATTTCAGGGTTCAAGACGAGAATCAAGATGAATTTTCATATACCGATTATGAAGAACTCATCAACCCCGACACCGTCGAAGAGGGTGAAGCTGATAACGTCGAGGAAGCCGATCCGCTACAAGAGGTCAGCGGTGCAACAAGCGACGACGTATATTCATTTACGGGAATCTTTTTTCAACGGTTCTACAAGAGCCAACTACGTCCCAAGGAATGGACCAGGATGGTTGTGCATGGGGACACCGCCACTGAGATCATCGACTGTATGTGGGACATAGCTTTGGCAAAAATTGAACGACAGGTGCTATTCGACGACGAAACCCCCAGATGGTCGGAAAACGCTCATCCTACGGTGAACGATGCCAACGATTTTATTACACTGCAAGACACTACCAAAAAAAAGTTTTACTCAGTTGATGCCATTACTGCCAGAATTTTGAGGGGTTGGAAGGACAAACCAGTGAGAATATATGTGTACGTTTGGTCCACGAATGTGCAAACCAATGCTCAACATCAAGCAATATTGCGTAAGTTGCTTTCTCCTCAACATGCTGATCGTGCTGGTGCACACTCCGTCAGAGATGATGCAGCTTTAGCGGACGAACTAAAAAGCAAACACATACACCTTGAGGGCCATTACAGCTCATGGCTGCTGTGGGCAAATTTCATTCATTCGTCACCGGCGTACAAGCAGGACGAAATGAAACACTCATCCACGCCCCCAATGCAGCTATCGAAGTACTTCCGATGGGTTCCCACATCCGAGCCGAGTAGGTTGGAAGCAGTTCATAAGGGATTAATTGTTGCACAACATAATAACAGTGGCTGGTTGCGAGAAATGGGAAATGTGAAACAAACATTGATCGAGTGCAGGAAAGCGCTGGATGGAGCAATATCGATGGTTGAGAACTTGGAGCATCGAGGGTTAGTTGGCACCGAACTGTTCACTTCCATGGAGCAGGCTGTTCGTCCAGATGAAATGGAACTGAGCCAACACCTAGCGGGCAGTGTAGCTGACTGCGAAGACCTTGATCACCAGTAAATTCAATCTACATTCCGTGGTTTAAAATCACAAAATCTTTATAACGAATGTTTATAATATTATTTTTAAGAGTCGTTCTTTCGAATTAAAGAATGTGAAATAAATTGCGACTTCCTGTATTTTATATATTCTTTTTATTTGATATTGCTTGTAAGAGAACCCATCGTTTATTATCGGGTTGTAATATTCAAACCAATGTTCTTAACATCTTGCTGAAGACCTTTCTCTGGCAGAAATGTACCACCGGGAAAGTAACCGCAATGCTCAAAGATCTTTGCACATGGATAGACTTTGAATCGATTCATAGCATCACAAATATCTGCCAGAATAGGAGCTCCTTCAAGATGTGCTATTTTCAAATTTCGTTTGATCAATCCAAAAAGTATTTCAATTGGGTTAAAGAATGGACAATATGGTGGCAGAAAGATAGGGATTATCCCAATAGATCGAAGATATCGTATAATATTAACATCACAGTGGATCCTTGCCCCGTCTAGGATCCAGACTGACAGTAATCCTGGATATTTCCGAACCTCTTTGTTGTTGAGAGCAAACTTTCTACAGCATTCGAAAAACTTTCTCCGGTTAAAAGTACCCTCTGTCCAGAAACTGTCTGCCATTCCTCCTACACCAAGGAAGCATAAAAACGATACTCGAGGTTTTCTGCAAAACTCCCCTCGGTACAGAATTTTCTTCCCAACTATCCCGTAACCTTTCTTACGCAACCACGGCATACAAAAAACAAGGCAGGCTCATCACGTATGTAAACATTCAGTTTGAATGTAAACATGTGACGTCACTGCTATCTCTGCACAAGTTGGACCGAGACGATGCTCTACGGTCGCAGCATGCTTACTTTTGTACTCCAACATGTGGCGATAAAATATGCGTCACATTCGAAGTGTCATTTTTCTAACGAGCCTACCTTGTTTTCTGTATACCGTGTTACGCAACATTTCGCGGTTATCAAAACTAACTTCGTCCAGAAAAACAAGATTGCTGAGATCCCATGGAATGGCCAACATATCACGAACAAACCGGGTTATTTCGTCCTCCCGAATTTGTATTGCTCTTCGTTCAATACATTTCCATGTCATTCCTGCCTCATGCAGTATAATGCATACAGATGAAACGCTTATTGTGACATAAAAATGTTTTTGAAACCGGTCCCTTGCTTCCTCGAGCAGCAGTACAGGTTCACGACGGTAAAGATCGACCAGCCATTCCCTCATGCTAGCGCTAAATTTTTTGTATACCTGCCGTCGCTGTTTTCGCTTGAAAACTCCGTTTTCCTCATATTTAAGAATCCAATAGCCTATGGTGGATGTTGACTTCCCGTAAATCCTGGAGAGCTCCTTCCTGGGAATTCCCAGGAAGTAATAGCCATAGAGCGCATGGTAAACGGTACTTGGAGCCGCGTGTTGATGTCGTACCGTTTGAATTATTATATTGCTCATAACTGCTCGTTACATAAACAGCACAATAATTTATAAAAAGTGGAACAAAAAGTGACCCAATCAAGTTTGCAACTCTGTTTACAAAACCATAAACAAAAAGTTATCCGTCAAACAAGTGACACAAAAAGTTCGGAAGAAAGGTCGGAAGTCGGAAGTCCCGACTTCCGAAGTTCAATTTAGTGCTGGCGACACAATATGCTTTCTTGATCATACTCGAATCCAAAAGGGTAGAGGATGCTTTTTGTTTCATAATAATTGCGAATAATGCTTCAAATGTTCTATCCTCCAAAGAATTTCGGAATCGAGTTTATGCTTTCATGATCACAAACGAATCCAAAAGGGTTGAGGATGGTTTTCGGTTCATAAAAATTGCGAATAATGCTTCAAATGTTAAGTCCTTCAAAGTATTTCGGAATCGAGTTTATGCTTTCATGATCACAAACGAATCCAAAAGGGTAGAGGATGCTTTTCGGTTCATAAAAATTGCGAATAATGCTTTTAATGTTTAATCCTCCAAAGTATTTCGGAATCGAGTTTAGGATTTCATGATCACAAACGAATCCAGCAGGGTTGAGGATGATTTTCTATTCATAAAAATTGCGAATAATGCTTCAAATGTTCTATCCTCCAAAGTATTTCGGAATGGAGTTTATGCTTTCATGATCACAAACGAATCCAAAAGGGTTGAGGATGGTTTTCGGTTCATAAAAATTGCGAATAATGCTTCAAATGTTAAATCCTTCAAAGTATTTCGGAATCGAGTTTATGCTTTCATGATCACAAACGAATCCAAAAGAGTTGAGGATGATTTTCGGTTCATAAAAATTGCGAATAATGCTTCAAATGTTAAATCCTTCAAAGTATTTCGAAATCGAGTTTATGCTTTCATGATCACAAAAGAATCCAAAAGGGTTGAGGGTGATTTTCGGTTCATAAAAGTTGTGAATAATGATTCAAATATTCTATCCTCCAAAGAATTTCGGAATCGAGTTTATGCTTTCATGATCACAATAATGCGAATAATGCTTCAAATGTTCTATCCTCCAAAGAATTTCGGAATCGAGTTTATGCTTTCATGATCACAAACGAATCCAAAAGGGTTGAGGATGATTTTCGGTTCATAAAATTGCGAATTATTCTTCAAATGTTCAATCCTCCAAAGTATTTCGGAGTTTAGATTATGCTTTCATGATCACAAACGAATCCAAAAGAGTTGAGGATGATTTTCGGTTCATAAAAATTGCGAATAATGCTTCAAATATTCTATCCTACAAAGTATTTCGGAATCGAGTTTATGCTCTCATGATCACAAACGAATCCAAAAGGGTTGAGGGTGATTTTCGGTTCATAAAAATTGTGAATAATGATTCAAATATTCTATCCTCCAAAGTATTTCGGAATCGAGTTTATGTTCTCATGATCACAAACGAATCCAAAAGGGTAGAGGATGATTTTCGGTTCATAAAAATTGCGAATAATGCTTCAAATGTTCTATCCTCCAAAGTATTTCGGAATCGAGTTTATGCTTTCTTGATCATACACGAATCCAAAAGGGTAGAGGATGCTTTTTGGTTCATAATAATTGCGAATAATGCTTCAAATGTTCTATCCTCCAAAGTATTTCGGAATCGAGTTTAAGCTTTCATGATCACAAACGAATCCAAAAGGGTTGAGGATGGTTTTCGGTTCATAAAAATTGCGAATAATGCTTCAAATGTTCTATCCTCCAAAGAATTTCGCAATCGAGTTTATGCTTTCATGATCACAAACGAATCCAAAAGGGTTGAGGATGATTTTCGGTTCATAAAAATTGCGAGAAATGCTTCAAATGTTCTATCCTCCAAAGAATTTCGCAATCGAGTTTATGCTTTCATGATCACAAACGAATCCAAAAGGGTTGAGGATGATTTTCGGTTCATAAAATTGCGAATAATGCTTCAAATGTTCTATCCTCCAAAGAATTTCGGAATCGAGTTTATGCTTTCATGATCACAAACGAATCCAAAAGGGTTGAGGATGATTTTCGGTTCATAAAAATTGCGAATAATGCTTCAAGTGTTCTATCCTCCAAAGAATTTCGCAAACGAGTTTATGCTTTCATGATCACAAACGAATCCAAAAGGGTTGAGGATGATTTTCGGTTCATAAAAATTGCGAATAATGCTTCAAATGTTCTATCCTTCAAAGAATTTCGGAATCGAGTTTATGCTTTCATGATCACAAACGAATCCAAAAGGGTTGAGGATGATTTTCGGTTCATAAAAATTGCGAATAATGCTTCAAATGTTAAATCCTTCAAAGTATTTCGAAATCGAGTTTATGCTTTCATGATCACAAACGAATCCAAAAGAGTTGAGGATGATTTTCGGTTCATAAAAATTGCGAATAATGCTTCAAATGTTCTATCCTCCAAAGAATTTCGCAAACGAGTTTATGCTTTCATGATCACAAACGAATCCAAAAGGGTTGAGGATGATTTTCGGTTCATAAAATTGCGAATAATGCTTCAAATGTTCTATCCTCCAAAGAATTTCGGAATCGAGTTTATGCTTTCATGATCACAAACGAATCCAAAAGAGTTGAGGATGATTTTCGGTTCATAAAATTGCGAATAATGCTTCAAATGTTCTATCCTCCAAAGAATTTCGCAAACGAGTTTATGCTTTCATGATCACAAACGAATCCAAAAGGGTTGAGGATGATTTTCGGTTCATAAAATTGCGAATAATGCTTCAAATGTTCTATCCTCCAAAGAATTTCGGAATCGAGTTTATGCTTTCATGATCACAAACGAATCCAAAAGGGTTGAGGATGATTTTCAGTTCATAAAAATTGCGAATAATGCTTCAAATGTTCTATCCTCCAAAGAATTTCGGAATCGAGTTTATGCTTTCATGATCACAAACGAATCCAAAAGGGTTGAGGATGATTTTCAGTTCATAAAATTGCGAATAATTCTTCAAATGTTCATTCCTCAAAAGTATTTCGGAGTTTAGATTATGCTTTCTTGATCATACACGACTCCAAAAGGGTAGAGGATGCTTTTTGGTTCATAAAATTGCGAATAATAAAAATGTTAAATCCTTCAAAGTATTTCGAAATCGAGTTTATGCTTTCATGATCACAAACGAATTCAAAAGGGTTGAGGATGATTTTCGCTTCATAAAAATTGCGAAATGTTAAATCCTTCAAAGTATTTCGAAACCGAGTTTATGCTTTCATGATCACAAACGAATTCAAAAGGGTTGAGGATGATTTTCGGTTCATAAAAATTGCGAGAAATGCTTCAAATGTTCTATCCTCCAAAGAATTTCGGAATCGAGTTTATGCTTTCATGATCACAAACGAATCCAAAAGGGTTGAGGATGATTTTCGGTTCATAAAAATTGCGAATAATGCTTCAAATGTTCTATCCTCCAAAGAATTTCGGAATCGAGTTTATGCTTTCATGATCACAAACGAATCCAAAAGGGTTGAGGATGATTTTCGGTTCATAAAAATTGCGAATAATTCTTCAAATGTTCATTCCTCCAAAGTATTTCGGAGTTTAGATTATGCTTTCTTGATCATACACGAATCCAAAAGGGTAGAGGATGCTTTTTGGTTCATAAAAATTGCGAATAATGAAAAATGTTAAATCCTTCAAAGTATTTCGAAATCGAGTTTATGCTTTCATGATCACAAACGAATTCAAAAGGGTTGAGGATGATTTTCGCTTCATAAAAATTGCGAGAAATGCTTCCAATGTTCTATCCTCCAAAGTATTTCGCAATCGAGTTTATGCTTTCATGATCACAAACGAATCCAAAAGGGTTGAGGATGGTTTTCGGCTCATAAAAATTGCGAATAATGCTTCAAATGTTGAATCCTTCAAAGTATTTCAAAATCCAGTTTATGCTTTCATGATCACAAACGAATCCAAAAGAGTTGAGGATGATTTTCGGTTCATAAAAATTGCGAATAATGCTTCAAATGTTCTATCCTCCAAAGAATTTCGGAATCGAGTTTATGCTTTCATGATCACAAACGAATCCAAAAGGGTTGAGGATGATTTTCGGTTCATAAAAATTGCGAATAATGCTTCAAATGTTCTATCCTCCAAAGAATTTCGGAATCGAGTTTATGCTTTCATGATCACAAACGAATCCAAAAGGGTTGAGGATGGTTTTCGGTTCATAAAAATTGCGAATAATGCTTCAAATGTTAAATCCTTCAAAGTATTTCGGAATCGAGTTTATGCTTTCATGATCACAAACGAATCCAAAAGAGTTGAGGATGATTTTCGGTTCATAAAAATTGCGAATAATGCTTCAAATGTTCAATCCTCCAAAGTATTTCGGAGTTTAGATTATGCTTTCTTGATCATACACGAATCCAAAAGGGTAGAGGATGCTTTTTGGTTCATAATAATTGCGAATAATGCTTCAAATGTTCTATCCTCCAAAGAATTTCGGAATCGAGTTTATGCTTTCATGATCACAAACGAATCCAAAAGGGTTGAGGATGATTTTCGGTTCATAAAAATTGCGAATAATGCTTCAAATGTTAAGTCCTTCAAAGTATTTCGGAATCGAGTTTATGCTTTCATGATCACAAACGAATCCAAAAGGGTTGAGGATGATTTTCGGTTCATAAAAATTGCGAATAATGCTTCAAATGTTCTATCCTCCAAAGAATTTCGGAATCGAGTTTATGCTTTCATGATCACAAACGAATCCAAAAGGGTTGAGGATGATTTTCAGTTCATAAAAATTGCGAATAATGCTTCAAATGTTCTATCCTTCAAAGAATTTCGGAATCTAGTTTATGCTTTCATGATCACAAACGAATCCAAAAGGGTTGAGGATGATTTTCGGTTCATAAAAATTGCGAATAATGCTTCAAATGTTAAATCCTTCAAAGTATTTCGAAATCGAGTTTATGCTTTCATGATCACAAACGAATCCAAAAGAGTTGAGGATGATTTTCGGTTCATAAAAATTGCGAATAATGCTTCAAATGTTCTATCCTTCAAAGTATTTCGAAATCGAGTTTATGCTTTCATGATCACAAACGAATCCAAAAGGGTTGAGGGTGATTTTCGGTTCATAAAAATTGCGAATAATGCTTCAAATGTTCTATCCTCCAAAGAATTTCGGAATCGAGTTTATGCTTTCATGATCACAAACGAATCCAAAAGGGTTGAGGATGATTTTCGGTTCATAAAAATTGCGAATAATGCTTCAAATGTTCTATCCTCCAAAGAATTTCGGAATCGAGTTTATGCTTTCATGATCACAAACGAATCCAAAAGGGTTGAGGATGATTTTCGGTTCATAAAAATTGCGAATTATTCTTCAAATGTTCAATCCTCCAAAGTATTTCGGAGTTTAGATTATGCTTTCATGATCACAAACGAATCCAAAAGAGTTGAGGATGATTTTCGGTTCATAAAAATTGCGAATAATGCTTCAAATGTTCTATCCTTCAAAGTATTTCGAAATCGAGTTTATGCTTTCATGATCACAAACGAATCCAAAAGGGTTGAGGGTGATTTTCGGTTCATAAAAATTGTGAATAATGATTTTAATATTCTATCCTCCAAAGTATTTCGGAATCGAGTTTATGTTCTCATGATCACAAACGAATCCAGAAGGGTTGAGGATGATTTTCGGTTCATAAAAATTGCGAATAATGCTTCAAATGTTCTATCCTCCAAAGTATTTCGGAATCGAGTTTATGCTTTCTTGATCATACACGAATCCAAAAGGGTAGAGGATGCTTTTTGGTTCATAATAATTGCGAATAATGCTTCAAATGTTCTATCCTCCAAAGTATTTCGGAATCGAGTTTAAGCTTTCATGATCACAAACGAATCCAAAAGGGTTGAGGATGGTTTTCGGTTCATAAAAATTGCGAATAATGCTTCAAATGTTCTATCCTCCAAAGAATTTCGCAAACGAGTTTATGCTTTCATGATCACAAACGAATCCAAAAGGGTTGAGGATGATTTTCGGTTCATAAAAATTGCGAATAATGCTTCAAATGTTCTATCCTCCAAAGAATTTCGCAAACGAGTTTATGCTTTCATGATCACAAACGAATCCAAAAGGGTTGAGGATGATTTTCGGTTCATAAAAATTGCGAATAATGCTTCAAATGTTCTATCCTCCAAAGAATTTCGGAATCGAGTTTATGCTTTCATGATCACAAACGAATCCAAAAGGGTTGAGGATGATTTTCGGTTCATAAAAATTGCGAATAATGCTTCAAGTGTTCTATCCTCCAAAGAATTTCGCAAACGAGTTTATGCTTTCATGATCACAAACGAATCCAAAAGGGTTGAGGATGATTTTCGGTTCATAAAAATTGCGAATAATGCTTCAAATGTTCTGTCCTTCAAAGAATTTCGGAATCGAGTTCATGCTTTCATGATCACAAACGAATCCAAAAGGGTTGAGGATGATTTTCGGTTCATAAAATTGCGAATAATGCTTCAAATGTTAAATCCTTCAAAGTATTTCGAAATCGAGTTTATGCTTTCATGATCACAAACGAATCCAAAAGAGTTGAGGATGATTTTCGGTTCATAAAATTGCGAATAATGCTTCAAATGTTCTATCCTCCAAAGAATTTCGCAAACGAGTTTATGCTTTCATGATCACAAACGAATCCAAAAGGGTTGAGGATGATTTTCGGTTCATAAAATTGCGAATAATGCTTCAAATGTTCTATCCTCCAAAGAATTTCGGAATCGAGTTTATGCTTTCATGATCACAAACGAATCCAAAAGAGTTGAGGATGATTTTCGGTTCATAAAAATTGCGAATAATGCTTCAAATGTTCTATCCTCCAAAGAATTTCGCAAACGAGTTTATGCTTTCATGATCACAAACGAATCCAAAAGGGTTGAGGATGATTTTCGGTTCATAAAAATTGCGAATAATGCTTCAAATGTTCTATCCTCCAAAGAATTTCGGAATCGAGTTTATGCTTTCATGATCACAAACGAATCCAAAAGGGTTGAGGATGATTTTCGGTTCATAAAAATTGCGAATAATGCTTCAAATGTTCTATCCTCCAAAGAATTTCGGAATCGAGTTTATGCTTTCATGATCACAAACGAATCCAAAAGGGTTGAGGATGATTTTCGGTTCATAAAAATTGCGAATAATTCTTCAAATGTTCATTCCTCCAAAGTATTTCGGAGTTTAGATTATGCTTTCTTGATCATACACGAATCCAAAAGGGTAGAGGATGCTTTTTGGTTCATAAAAATTGCGAATAATGCTTCAAATGTTAAATCCTCCAAAGTATTTCGAAATCGAGTTTATGCTTTCATGATCACAAACGAATCCAAAAGGGTAGAGGATGATTTTCGGTTCATAAAAAATGCGAAATGTTAAATCCTTCAAAGTATTTCGAAATCGAGTTTATGCTTTCATGATCACAAACGAATTCAAAAGGGTTGAGGATGATTTTCGCTTCATAAAAATTGCGAATAATGCTTCAAATGTTCTATCCTCCAAAGAATTTCGGAATCGAGTTTATGCTTTCATGATCACAAACGAATCCAAAAGGGTTGAGGATGATTTTCGGTTCATAAAAATTGCGAATAATGCTTCAAATGTTCTATCCTCCAAAGAATTTCGGAATCGAGTTTATGCTTTCATGATCACAAACGAATCCAAAAGGGTTGAGGATGATTTTCGGTTCATAAAAATTGCGAATAATTCTTCAAATGTTCATTCCTCCAAAGTATTTCGGAGTTTAGATTATGCTTTCTTGATCATACACGAATCCAAAAGGGTAGAGGATGCTTTTTGGTTCATAAAAATTGCGAATAATGAAAAATGTTAAATCCTTCAAAGTATTTCGAAATCGAGTTTATGCTTTCATGATCACAAACGAATTCAAAAGGGTTGAGGATGATTTTCGCTTCATAAAAATTGCGAAATGTTAAATCCTTCAAAGTATTTCGAAATCGAGTTTATGCTTTCATGATCACAAACGAATTCAAAAGGGTTGAGGGTGATTTTCGCTTTATAAAAATTGCGAGAAATGCTTCAAATGTTCTATCCTCCAAAGTATTTCGCAATCGAGTTTATGCTTTCATGATCACAAACGAATCCAAAAGGGTTGAGGATGATTTTCGGTTCATAAAAATTGCGAATAATGCTTCAAATGTTGAATCCTTCAAAGTATTTCAAAACCAGTTTATGCTTTCATGATCACAAAAGAATCCAAAAGGGTTGAGGGTGATTTTCGGTTCATAAAAGTTGTGAATAATGATTCAAATATTCTATCCTCCAAAGAATTTCGGAATCGAGTTTATGCTTTCATGATCACAAACGAATCCAAAAGGGTTGAGGATGATTTTCGGTTCATAAAAATTGCGAGAAATGCTTCAAATGTTCTATCCTCCAAAGAATTTCGCAATCGAGTTTATGCTTTCATGATCACAAACGAATCCAAAAGGTTTGAGGATGATTTTCGGTTCATAAAAATTGCGAATAATGCTTCAAATGTTAAATCCTTCAAAGTATTTCGAAATCGAGTTTATGCTTTCATGATCACAAACGAATCCAAAAGGGTTGAGGGTGATTTTCGGTTCATAAAAGTTGTGAATAATGATTCAAATATTCTATCCTCCAAAATATTTCGGAATCGAGTTTATGCTCTCATGATCACAAACGAATCCAAAAGGGTAGAGGATGATTTTCGGTTCATAAAAATTGCGAATAATGCTTCAAATGTTCTATCCTCCAAAGTATTTCGGAATCGAGTTTATGCTTTCTTGATCATACACGAATCCAAAAGGGTAGAGGATGCTTTTTGGTTCATAATAATTGCGAATAATGCTTCAAATGTTCTATCCTCCAAAGTATTTCGGAATCGAGTTTAAGCTTTCATGATCACAAACGAATCCAAAAGGGTTGAGGATGGTTTTCGGTTCATAAAATTGCGAATAATGCTTCAAATGTTCTATCCTCCAAAGAATTTCGCAAACGAGTTTATGCTTTCATGATCACAAACGAATCCAAAAGGGTTGAGGATGATTTTCGGTTCATAAAATTGCGAATAATGCTTCAAATGTTCTATCCTCCAAAGAATTTCGCAAACGAGTTTATGCTTTCATGATCACAAACGAATCCAAAAGGGTTGAGGATGATTTTCGGTTCATAAAAATTGCGAATAATGCTTCAAATGTTCTATCCTCCAAAGAATTTCGGAATCGAGTTTATGCTTTCATGATCACAAACGAATCCAAAAGGGTTGAGGATGATTTTCAGTTCATAAAAATTGCGAATAATGCTTCAAGTGTTCTATCCTCCAAAGAATTTCGCAAACGAGTTTATGCTTTCATGATCACAAACGAATCCAAAAGGGTTGAGGATGATTTTCGGTTCATAAAAATTGCGAATAATGCTTCAAATGTTCTATCCTCCAAAGAATTTCGCAAACGAGTTTATGCTTTCATGATCACAAACGAATCCAAAGGGTAGAGGATGATTTTCGGTTCATAAAAATTGCGAATAATGCTTGAAATGTTCTATTCTCTAATGTATTTCGGAGTCGAAATCATGCTTTTATGATCTCAAATGAGTCTCAAGGGCTTGAGGATGCTTTTCGTTGCATAGAAATTTCGAATAATGCTTGAAATGCTCTATCCCCCAAACCTTGTGCATGCATTATGTGCACAATTTGTATACAAAAGGTTTTATTTTTTTTATTTTTATTTTTCTTTGTTTTTTTTTTTGTTATCTATGCATTAGAATTTCTTGAAAATGCTGTTCATGCTTGCTTATATGTGATTAAAAATAATTGTAATGAAATTATAGAATTGGCTTTCCTCTGGATTTTCTGTAGTTATCCTCCAAATTGGAACCTTATAAATGCTCATTAAATTTTCTCAGAACGAATGAGTCCATTCGACTTTCGCAGCCTGTATTTTTGACAATAAAGGATGTTTTAAGAAAAAACTGATGACGTCTGAAAGAAAAAACTGGGTCTTTCTTTTCCAATCGTTAAATTGAGGATTGGACTTGAAGAAACTTTGGAGGACAGGCATCTGTAGTTATCCTCCAAAAGAACCCTACAACGTTCCACACAACTATGTGGGGAAAGAATATGTCTATGCGAATTATGCGTTGAGGATGATTTTCGGTTCATAAAAATTGCGAATAATGCTTCAAATGTTCAATCCTCCAAAGTATTTCGAAATCGAGTTTATGCTTTCATGATCACAAACGAATCCAAAAGGGTTGAGGATGATTTTCGGTTCATAAAAATTGCGAATAATGATTCAAATGTTCTATCCTTCAAAGAATTTCGCAATCGAGTTTATGCTTTCATGATCACAAACGAATCCAAAACGGTTGAGGATGATTTTCGGTTCATAAAAATTGGGAATAATGCTTGAAATGCTCTATCCTCCAAAGCTTGTGCATTAGAGTGGGGCGCAGTTGTATGGGAAAACGCAAACTTCGTCCGATCAAGTGAGATCAAGGTTTTTCTGAATCGTTTTGGGACCCCAATCAACTGTGCAAAATATGGGCTCGATTGGTTGCGACCTCGCATGCCGCATCGCGTTTTAAATTTACATGGAGATTACTATAGGAAAATGTACTTTTTTACATTTTTGCTCTTAGCGGCTTCAATTTATCATCAATCACGTGACTCAATACGTTAGCATATAGCCTGGAAGATGCCGAAAGACTTTGCCCAAGAAGGTACGCAGCTGGAAGGTCTACAAAAAATGTTATTTCGTTTTGAAAAATGATTGTTTAAACCATATACAAGAAATCAATGTTTCTGCCAGCACTACCGGACAACCTGTAAATGTCAGAGGGCAAAACCCATTTTCCTTCTAGTCGGAATTTTTACTTTGTGAAATCATTCCGAAAATCTCCCATTAGCTCCAAAATCCTATAAAATCAATAATTTTGAAATAACACTCAGTTAAATTATTGCTCCACGTTGTTCGGCAGTGCTGGCAGAATAAATGATTTTTTGCATATGGTTTGAACACTCGATCTTCGAAGCGTTATAACTTTTTCGTAGATGTTCCAGCAGCGTACCTTCTTTAGGCAAAATTTTTCGGCATCCTTTGGGTTATACTTTAACGTAATGCGCCACTTGGCTTACGATGAACTGAAACCTCTAGTAGTAGAAATGCAAAAATTTACGTTCTCCCATACTAATTTCCATACAAACTTCAAACGCAATGCGGAAAGCGAGGAAGCAACCAATCGGTCCCAAATTCTGCACAGTTGTTCAGGACCCAGAATGGCTTCGAAAAACCATTGATTTGAAAAAATGACCATGACGCCCCACTCTATTGTGCATGCATTATGTGCACAATTTGTATACAAATGGTTTTATTTTTTTTATTTTCATTTTTTGTTTGTTTTTTTTTTTGTTATTTATGCATTAGAATTTCTTGAAAATGCTTGCTTATATGTGATTAAAAATAATTGTAATGAAATTATAGAATTCTATTTCCTTTGGATTTTCTGTAGTTATCCTCCAAATTGGAACCTTATAAATGCTCATTAAATTTTCTCAGAACAAATGGGTCCGTTTGACTTTCGCATTCAAAATCTATGGAAATAAAAGCATGTTTGAGGAAAAAATGATGACGTCTGAAAGAAAAATTTGGGATCTTTCTTTTCCAATCGTTTAATTGAGGATTGGACTTAAATAAACTTTGGAGGACATCTGTAGTTATCCTCCAAAAGAAGCCTACAACGTTCCACACGACTATGTGGGGAAAGAATATGTCTATGCGAATTATCATAATTTATGAAAGTTTTGATATAAACGGATGTCGTTGATACAATTTAAACCAATGTGTGTTTAAATCACAATGGGTAACTCTTTGAGCGAATGAACTAATAGCATAGTTGAAATATTTTTCCGTTTAATCAAGCCGATTGCAGTCAAGACATACTATCACGCTCTTGAAATAATGTGTTCCGAACAAGAAGTTAATGCTTCGAATGTTCTATCCTCCAAAGTGTTTCGGAGTCGAAACTACGCTTTTATGATCTCAAATGAGTCTCAAGGGCTGGAGGATGCTTGTTGGTTTATAAATTTTGCGAATAGTGCTCCAAATGTTCTATCCTCCAAAGTATTTCGGAGACGAAGCTATGCTTCTATGATCTCAAATGAACCTCAAGGGCTCGAGAATGCTTTTTGTTGCATAAAAATTAAGAATAATGCTTGAAATGCTCTATCCTCCAAAGCTTGTGCATACATTATGTGCACAATTTGTATACAATTGTTTTTATTTTTTATTTTATTTTTTGTTTGGTTTTTCCTTGTTATTTATGCATTAGAATTTCTTGAAAATGCTGTTCACGCTTGCTTATATGTGATTAAAAATAATTGTAATGAAATTATAGAATTCTATTTCCTTTGGATTTTCTGTAGTTATCCTCCAAATTGGAACCTTATAAATGCTCATTAAATTTTCTCAGAACAAATGGGTCCGTTTGACTTTCGCATTCAAAATCTATGGAAATAAAGCATGTTTGAGGAAAAAAATGATGACGTCTGAAAGAAAAATTTGGGATCTTTCTTTTCCAATCGTTTAATTGAGGATTGGACTTAAATAAACTTTGGAGGACATCTGTAGTTATCCTCCAAAAGAAGCCTACAACGTTCCACACGACTATGTGGGGAAAGAATATGTCTATGCGAATTATCATAATTTATGAAAGTTTTGATATAAACGGATGTCGTTGATACAATTTAAACCAATGTGTGTTTAAATCACAATGGGTAACTCTTTGAGCGAATGAACTAATAGCATAGTTGAAATATTTTTCCGTTTAATCAAGCCGATTGCAGTCAAGACATACTATCACGCTCTTGAAATAATGTGTTCCGAACAAGAAGTTAATGCTTCGAATGTTCTATCCTCCAAAGTGTTTCGGAGTCGAAACTACGCTTTTATGATCTCAAATGAGTCTCAAGGGCTGGAGGATGCTTGTTGGTTTATAAATTTTGCGAATAGTGCTCCAAATGTTCTATCCTCCAAAGTATTTCGGAGACGAAGCTATGCTTCTATGATCTCAAATGAACCTCAAGGGCTCGAGAATGCTTTTTGTTGCATAAAAATTAAGAATAATGCTTGAAATGCTCTATCCTCCAAAGCTTGTGCATACATTATGTGCACAATTTGTATACAATTGTTTTTATTTTTTATTTTATTTTTTGTTTGGTTTTTCCTTGTTATTTATGCATTAGAATTTCTTGAAAATGCTGTTCACGCTTGCTTATATGTGATTAAAAATAATTGTAATGAAATTATAGAATTCTATTTCCTTTGGATTTTCTGTAGTTATCCTCCAAATTGGAACCTTATAAATGCTCATTAAATTTTCTCAGAACAAATGGGTCCGTTTGACTTTCGCATTCAAAATCTATGGAAATAAAGCATGTTTGAGGAAAAAAAATGATGACGTCTGAAAGAAAAATTTGGGATCTTTCTTTTCCAATCGTTTAATTGAGGATTGGACTTAAATAAACTTTGGAGGACATCTGTAGTTATCCTCCAAAAGAAGCCTACAACGTTCCACACGACTATGTGGGGAAAGAATATGTCTATGCGAATTATCATAATTTATGAAAGTTTTGATATAAACGGATGTCGTTGATACAATTTAAACCAATGTGTGTTTAAATCACAATGGGTAACTCTTTGAGCGAATGAACTAATAGCATAGTTGAAATATTTTTCCGTTTAATCAAGCCGATTGCAGTCAAGACATACTATCACGCTCTTGAAATAATGTGTTCCGAACAAGAAGTTAATGCTTCGAATGTTCTATCCTCCAAAGTGTTTCGGAGTCGAAACTACGCTTTTATGATCTCAAATGAGTCTCAAGGGCTGGAGGATGCTTGTTGGTTTATAAATTTTGCGAATAGTGCTCCAAATGTTCTATCCTCCAAAGTATTTCGGAGACGAAGCTATGCTTCTATGATCTCAAATGAACCTCAAGGGCTCGAGAATGCTTTTTGTTGCATAAAAATTAAGAATAATGCTTGAAATGCTCTATCCTCCAAAGCTTGTGCATACATTATGTGCACAATTTGTATACAATTGTTTTTATTTTTTATTTTATTTTTTGTTTGGTTTTTCCTTGTTATTTATGCATTAGAATTTCTTGAAAATGCTGTTCACGCTTGCTTATATGTGATTAAAAATAATTGTAATGAAATTATAGAATTCTATTTCCTTTGGATTTTCTGTAGTTATCCTCCAAATTGGAACCTTATAAATGCTCATTAAATTTTCTCAGAACGAATGGGTCCGTTTGATTTTCGCATTCAATATCTATGGAAATAAAGCATGTTCTAAGAAAAAAAATGATGACGTCTGAAAGAAAAATCTGGGATCTTTCTTTTCCAATCGTTAAATTCAAATGTTCTATCCTCCAAAGTATTTCAGAGTCGAAATTATACTTTTCAGATCTCAAATTAATCTCAAGGGCTTGAGGATGCTTGTTGGTTTATAAATATTGCGAATAATGCTCCAAATGTTCTATCCTCCAATGAAATTTGGAGTCGGAATTATGCTTTTATGATCACAAACGAAACTCAAGGAATTGAGAATGCTTTTCGGTTTATAAAAAATGTTAATAATGCTTCAAATGTTCTATCCTCCAAAATATTCCGGAGTCGAAACTATGCTTTTATGATTTCAAATTAATTTCAAGGGCTTGAGAATGCTTTTCACTTTTAAAGAAATTGCGAATAATGCTTGAAATGTTTTTTATTATGTCTTTATTAGCGAGACTTCCAGCCCAAGGCTGGCTCGTCTCGTGCTTGAAATGTTCTATCCTTCAAAGCTTGTACATACATTATGTGCACTATTTGTACACAAATAATTTTATTTTTATTTTTTTTCTTATTTATGCATTAGAATTTCTTGAAAATGCTGTTCATGCTTGCTTATATGTGATTAAAAATAATTGTAATAAAATTATAGAATTCTATTTCTTCTGGATTTTCTGTAGTTATCCTCCAAATTGGAACCATATAAGTGCTCATTAAATTTCCTCAGAACGAATGAGTCCATTCGACTTTCGCATTCTGTATCTAAACCAATAAAGCATGTTTAAAATAAAATGATGACGTCTGAAAGAAAATTCTGGGGTCTTTCTTTTACAATCGTTAAATTGAGGATTGGACTTTGAAAAAAATTGCAGGACAAGCATCTGTAGTTATCCTCCAAAAGAACCCTACCACGTTCAATACGAGTATGTGGGGAAAGAATATGTCTATGCGAATTATCATTATGTATGAAAGTTTTTTTGATATAAACGGATGTCGTTGATACAATTTAAAACAATGTGTGTTTAAATCACATTGGGTAACTCTTTGAACGAACGAACTAATTGCATAGTTGAAATATTTTTCCGTTTAGTCAAACCGATTGCAGTCAAGACATACTATCATGCTCTTGAAATAATGTGTTCCGAACAAAAAATTAATGCTTCAAATGTTCAATCCTCCAAAGTATTTCGGAGTCGAAACTATGCTTTTTTGACCTCAATTAAATCTCAAAGATTCGGATGCTTATCTGTTCATTAAAATTGCAATAATGCTTCAAATATTCTATCCTCCGAAGAATTCGAATCGATACAATGTGATTTTGTGCCCGCAAATAAATCTCACAAGTTCAAGAATGCTTTTCTGTTTATTAAAATTGCGAATAGGGCTTGAAATTTGAAGTAGATTCTCTAATGACTTGCAAATAATTTCACTTTGCTGAAGCAGCGAAAAATTTCTCTTGAAAATGTTGTACCCTCGTGGGATTATTTCAACAGTTTTGTTTGTCGTTTCCTTTTAATTAGTTACACATGAAGAGGGGTATTATAAATTACACGTTATACGGCATAATGAAACATAAGAAAGACTTAACCATTGATCAACTAGGTTTTGTACTTGAACTAATGATTCTCCAGAGCTCATTCTCAGCAGTACCAATTTTTCTGGTGGTATGAATATACCACTTTGAGAGAAGATAGATTGGATTAGTAGCCCAGCTTTGTGGAAAGTACCGATACTCTATCTGCCTATCTGTCTATTTGTTTTTATTCTTGTGAGTACTTCATCAAGTCATCAATGCTTCGATTTTTTCCTAGTTGAATGGATGTATCCAAAAGACTACATCCCCTATAAAATCTGTAGTTATCCTCCAAATTGGAACCTTAAAAATGTGTATTAATTTACTTATATTGCACGGTCGATGCTTTAATTTTATTATTGAATAGTAATTTTACATGTTGTATCAAATGTTTTTATGTCGTTTGAAGAAAGAAATCAGGAT